>NC_081184.1:164898942-164908942 GCF_029867415.1 Vicia villosa | reverse complement strand
CTCTCGTGGTGACTGCTACTATCGCCCATAGACGAAGCAGTTTCTGATTTCCACCGGATCTTCTCCCAAAATGAACGACGAAGATGTCTCCAGTCAAATCCACCAGATGGTGAGGTTTATCCAACAAGAAGCCGAAGAAAAAGCCACCGAGATCTCTGCTTCTGCTGAAGAGGTAACGCCATTTCTCCGATCAATCTATTTTCTCGATCGTAATTCGCAATCACATTTATCTCTACTCTGCTTTTTCTTCGTGTAGGAATTCAATATCGAGAAGCTTCAGTTAGTTGAAGCCGAGAAGAAGAAGATCAGACAGGAATATGAACGCAAAGAGCGCCAAGTTGAAATTCGAAAGAAAATGTAATTTTCGATATCATTTCTTTGCTGTTTTTCTCCTTATAATTCGAATTTCTAATGGTTTTTTATCATGTTGAGTTTTGTTTGTTGAAATTTGGAAATGGTTGAATTTGAATTATGGTGATCGTTTCCGATCAATCACAATTTTAATTGTATTTGTTCAGATATGAAATTTACTGGTTAGATCTTGTATTTTGATCCTTGCGTCTGACTTTTGCTTGATTTCTGAATTCTGAGTTCTGAAATACCGACGCCTATGAAAAATGGAAAAGGTGTGTCTGGTGTCGGTATGAGTGTCACTGTCCGAAACCAACACCAGACACTCGTGATTAGGTTTAATTTTTCATTTTTTTAAAAATTATTATTGGTGTCGATGTGTCAGGATTGAATTGAAGCTTCATATATTCTGATCATTCTACTGAATCCTTGGCATAATATTCGGTTAAATTTATAATTAATATAATTAATAATCAGTGTTAGCTTCATTGAGCTTTAGCTGAATGTAGTTAGAAGTTTAATAGTTTTCTCTCTGGATTTTCCTTTTGGTTTTTGATTTTGAATTAAATCAGTTTCATGTTCAAACCATTGATAAGTATCTGCGGCTAATTACTTGAACTTAGGGTTATATAGTTCCAAAATATGATGAGTGAAATTCCTTTTTTTTTTTTGAGGATTAATTTGTTTCTTGATGTGAATACTGTGGATTTCTGTATTGTTAGTGCTAGTTTATGATGCGGGTACCAGTACGAGATACGACATTTTTAAAAATTTAGTGCTATGCTAGTTGATATATTTTAATTTTTCTTGGTACAATTGTTTGTTGCAGTGACTACTCGATGCAGCTGAATGCTTCTCGGATCAAAGTTCTTCAAGCTCAAGATGACATTGTCACTTCCATGAAAGAAGTTGCTGCCAAGGAACTTTTGAATGTGAGCCATCATCACCGTGTTGAGGATATTTTGCATGTGGGTCATCATGAGTACAGGAACCTTCTAAAAGATCTCATTGTTCAGGTTAGTTAAAATTTAAATATTTTACACCTATTTGTTGTTTGAACTTGCATTTTGTCAAGTATCTTTATCATAGTATGTATTATTGTTTGCACTTTTTGGTAGTGTTGCTGATAGGGAATCGACAATGCTGTTATTTAGTTACTTTGTCTCATTTTTGTATTACATGTAATGATAGCATTTTTGTAGATATAACATGTATATTCATGGAAATTTGAAATGACCTGGTAACTTTGATGAACCTTTCTCACTGTTTGGTAACTATAGCTGCTCTATAGTCGCAGAGGTAGGCATCATTGGCCGATGAGCTGTGTTAACAAAGATCGGCCGTATTCATTGTCTTTTACTTTCGTTTCTCTTTAATCTTCTATATTGGTTGCTGTTCTAACACTTTTAGTATTATTTTATGGACCACCTTCCATGCACAAGTACGTATGTGGACTTGGAGTATAATGTAATAATAAAATTTGTGCATTACAGAGTTTGCTAAGACTGAAAGAACCTTCTGTCCTGTTGAGATGCCGGAAACGTGACGTGCACATGATAGAACATGTGCTGGAAGCAGCTGCAGAGGAGTATGCTGAAAGAGCAGGTGTTGTTCCACCAGAGATTATTGTTGACCATGATGTCTATCTTCCACCTGCACCCAAGCATCACCATACTCATGATCCCTACTGGTAATGTTTATATTTTAGACTTCTACTTAAATATTAAGCAACTGTATGGATCTGTTAATCAGGGCCATGCTTCTTACGCATGTTGTATCTTCTTTCTCTTGATTAATTACACTATATTTGGTTAGAATTTATAAAGGGTTTCAAACCTAAGGTTACCATGCTTTTGTGTTTTTGGTTAATTGAGGATACTGCCTAAAGTTTTATTAGCATGTGTTTGGAAACTTAACTTTTCTCAGTGAAAACGCGAGTCTAGCCAACTATACAATTGTTAGCTTCTATATTTTCACGGTAGAAATGCATTGGAACACGAAAACGGACAACCAACATGCATCCAAATCCAAACACACATTTAGTATGTGTTTGGGAGACTTGATCAAAAGTCAAAACTACTCTACAATTTGTTGCTTCTGATTTTTTGCATTTATTTGACTTAGGATGTGAGAAAGCCTTCTCCAATATCCTTCCAAACATGTTATTAGTTGTGTAGGTGCTTTAATAATAGATATCAGTTTCTGCATACCTGATTATTTGTATGAATATTCAGCTCTGGTGGGGTAGTGTTGGCCTCTCGCGATGGAAAGATTGTTTGTGAAAATACTCTTGATGCGCGACTGGATGTAGTGTTCCGCAAAAAGCTTCCAGAGGTAAAATTTCTTGTGCATAGCTATTCTCATGTTATGTGACTTATTTCTTTTCATTATATACTTTCTGCTCAATTGTTTGTATTGTTGACTTTCACATTATGTTCAACTACAAAGGCAGTTATTTTAACGAAATTTCAACTTTGAAATTGAAATATAAAACTACAGTGTAGTCGTACACAGTGACACACTATGATAGACTACTATGTAGTGTCCACATTGTTTGTTTTCCTTCTCTTTTCATGTGGGGGTGTTGAAAGTGAACTGGTCAGAATCTGATGACTAATGAAGATTCTTGATGTTGCAGATCCGAAAACAACTATTTGGAAAAGTTGCTGTTTGAAGACTTAGATTGCATTCGTGGCCCCTGGAATACTTGTATTCTGCATAGATGTCATTGCTTATGTAAACTGTTACTTTTTTATAGGGCCATTGTTCTCATATCGTTCAGTTTTTATTTACTTAATTTAATTGATGAAAACCTTGATGGTATTTGCCCTGACTAGTTGCAAATAATATATTGGACATTGCTGCCAATATTTGAATATATACTGTTCTCCAATGATGTGTCTGGTGCAAGTATAAAGCTGTTTTTATATCGGAAATTATAGAATAATAAACCATAATTTTCATCTCTTTAATTTAGTGTATATATATATATATATTTTGCTTTTCTCTTTCAAAAACCATCTAGTCCCTTGAGTACTAGGGTCCAACAACGGCCCTCACGAAATTGTGAAATATGCACTGAAATTCTTTTGAGACAAATCTATCTAAAATTTTCACATTTACGAACTCATTTTTTGGATTTAAAAAAAAAAACATTGTTTTCTTGAAAATACCATATATTTACGAGTGACGTTTTTCATTCGATTTTTGTATTTTATAAAAAAAAAAAATTATGTGATACCAAATGTTTAGGAAAAAATAAGTTTTTTTTACCATTTTTAAACTATCCGTATCAAATTTATGATTTTATACCGGCAATTTAGAAATATTCGGTATAATCCCATAGTTGGTTGGGAGGCGGGAGCTATAGGAAAATATCCCTGAAAGTAATGCCTCACTGAAAGAATGACCAAGACGTTGATATAGAATGGAGAAGCTCGACTAGCGCATGGTGTAGATTTTCATGCCTCTAGCATTTGTCACACGAAATTGATATTGTCTCTCGTTAAAGAGGGTCATAAGTAACCTTATCATATACTCCCTCCGTTCCTTTTTAAGTGTCGTTTTAGCAAAAAGCTCTTCAACCAAGATAGTGGATTATTAGAGTTACTTTTCCTATTATACCCTTATTTATTTTTCTCTTTCCAAATAAATTCAATCATACACTCTCTTTTTTCAATAATTAATTGAAAAATTTGAGGTGGAGTTATTGAGAAAATAAGGGTATAAATGACAAATTATAACATTAAATTATAAAACGACACTTAAATAGGAACAAAAAAATTCTTCTAAAACGACACTTAAAAAGGAACGGAGGGAGTAATAGTTTGTGGGCCAAGGCTCGCCTCCCAATATGGCTGCCACAAGTCCCTTGATAAAGCTCGGAGAAGACTAAGGCGATCGAGTTCTCCCAGACATCTCAACACATGAATGACTCTTCCTATTTTGTAATTTTTTTTTATATTAGAATATATTCATCACACGGTTGCAGATTTTTCTTACTTCTAACTCGTCTTCCGGTATCTTGCATGATGAAGATAGTGGACTATGAGCGCCATCAAGCCAGTAGTCAAGGTGATATTGATATCATTCACTTCCTCGGACCTCTATGTTAGGGATGACAAATATTTTTTGTCTATGAATAATGAATTTGATCAATATGGCTTGTGATCGACTTAATTCATTTTATAAAAAAATATTAATTTATTAAATTTTATTAAAAAAATAATCCTTTATTTTTTAGAAAACATTTTGATAGATTGGATTTACCCCTATCCTATTAAGTAGATGAACTGAATCTATTCAATTAAAACTTTATAACTAATTGTATCAAAGATTAATATTATTTAGTTAAATTTATATCCTTAATATATTTTGATTTATTAAAAAAAGAAATAATTTAATTAATATATAGAGTATAAATATTTTATTTTAAGGAAATTATCTAAAATAGTAAGAAAAAAATAACGGAGAAAGTAAGAACTGAGCAAGAGCGATGAATGCTGACTACACTCACAGTGTATAAACCATATCTCTGCATTGACTACACATCCTTAAAAACAGTAAAACGCAGTCGTTTCATTACAAACAAACAATCTTGGAGGTAACGTCGTCTCGTTGGTGGTTAAGTCACTGTCCTTTCACACCCTCGACGAGTCCGCCACTTCTCAGTTCTCACCAAACTATTTTCTTAACACATTTATAATAACCTCATTCATCTCATCTTTCTCAATCCATTTTACCAACCTCTCCCTCATATTTATCCAATAATGGACACTTCTACCCTTTCCCGTATCGGCCTCGCCGGCCTCGCCGTCATGGGCCAAAACCTAGCCCTAAACATCGCCGAAAAAGGCTTCCCCATCTCCGTCTACAATCGCACCACCTCCAAAGTCGACGAAACCGTAGATCGCGCCCACCGTGAAGGCTCCCTCCCTCTAACTGGTCAATACAGCCCCCGCGAGTTTGTGCTGTCTCTCCAACGGCCTAGATCGGTTATCATCCTCGTCAAAGCCGGTGCTCCGGTTGACCAAACGATTTCAGCTCTCTCTGATTATATGGAACCCGGGGATACTATCATCGACGGTGGGAACGAGTGGTATGAAAATACTGAAAGGAGGATTCGAGAAATTTCTGAGAAAGGTATTCTTTATCTCGGGATGGGGGTTTCTGGTGGCGAAGAAGGTGCGAGGAACGGTCCGTCGCTTATGCCGGGTGGATCTTATGAGGCTTATAGTAATATTCAGGATATTTTGGTGAAGGTTGCTGCTCAGGTTGAAGATGGGCCTTGTGTTACGTATATTGGTGAAGGAGGGAGTGGGAATTTTGTGAAGATGGTTCATAATGGGATTGAGTATGGTGACATGCAGCTTATTTCTGAGGCTTATGATGTTTTGAAGCATGTTGGTGGTTTGTCGAATTCGGAGCTTGCTGATATATTTGCTGAGTGGAATAGTGGGGAGCTTGAGAGTTTTCTGATTGAGATTACTGCAGATATTTTTAAGGTGAAGGATGAGGGTGGTGATGGGTATTTAGTGGATAAGATTTTGGATAAGACTGGGATGAAGGGTACTGGGAAATGGACGGTTCAGCAGGCGGCGGAGTTGTCGGTTGCGGCTCCGACTATTGCGGCGTCGTTGGATGGGAGGTTTTTGAGTGGATTGAAGGAGGAGAGGGAGAATGCGGCTGCGGTATTGAAGGAGGCTGGGTTGAGTGAGGAAGTGGGGTTTGTGAGAAGTGGGATTGATAAGAAGAAGTTGATTGATGATGTGAGACAAGCTTTGTATGCTTCTAAGATTTGTAGCTATGCGCAAGGGATGAATTTGTTGAGAGCAAAGAGTAATGAGAAAGGTTGGAATTTGAATTTTGGGGAGTTGGCGAGGATTTGGAAAGGTGGGTGTATTATACGAGCGGTGTTTTTGGATAGGATTAAGAAGGCTTATCAGAGGAACCCTAATTTGGCGAGTTTGATAGTGGATCCCGAATTCGCTAAGGAAATGGTGCAGAGACAAGGTGCGTGGAGAAGGGTTGTTGGATTGGCTATATCGTCCGGGATTAGTACTCCTGGAATGTGTGCTAGTCTGTCTTACTTTGATACATATAGGAGAGCAAGGCTTCCCGCTAACCTTGTTCAGGCTCAGAGGGACTTGTTTGGAGCTCATACCTACGAGCGTGTCGATCGCCCCGGCGCGTTTCATACCGAGTGGACGAAACTTGCTCGTCAGAGTGGCGCCGGCATACTTAATTGATCATATTGATGATATGTCTCTGTGTGGTTAGTTGTTTCTTTGTTTGCTGGTTAATGCAGCATTTGTATTGCAATTGTATGTTTTGTTTGAGGATCTTTGGTTAGGCAGAACAACTTTTGTTTCCTAAATTATGTAGCTGTTTTTTTTTCTTCCATTTTAACAAATAAAAGAAAGGCTTTGTCATTTGAGTTTTACAGCTTTATTGTTTCAGGTTTGATTCCTACACTTTAAATTATTAATGCTTTATCTCATAGATACCTTTTAAAGCTGTGCTAAAGTAAAGATTGTGCATTAACAACGACAGAAACATCCTCTAAGGCTTCAAATATATCTTGGACCCTGTTTCCTTAGCTTTACTTTACAGGTGATCTTTGGTGTTTGTCCTGAAAGATTTTCCCTTTTTCTTCCTTTTTTGACTTCATTGTGTGACCAGTGTTTCTATGTTTAATAGGTGAAGTGAAAATAATAACAGAAAAACATAGAAAGTAAATGGACCTTAAAGTTTTTGTTGCCTTGCTAGTTAAGTTTTTATGTTTTTAATACATTTTGTTTGCTTTGTGGGTTGGTTGTTATTTTGGCAGCTTTTTCTTTGGAAAATCAGGACTAGGAAATGGTTTTCTAGTAAGATTCTTCTTGATTTATTGGAGTTTACGCACCTCTCCCCCTTCATTTATTTATTAAAGATAAATTGCTTAGACTTTTACAGTTCTATGAGACTAATTAACAAATGCAAATTGCTTCATGCGATTGAGAAAAAGGTAAGTAATGTTTTTTTTTAAAGCTTAGTATCCGGTCTTGCGACCGACTAATCCAAGGGAATCAATTCCACTATCTACTAGCGGAGTGCCATTTAAAGTCAGAGCAAAGCTTTGCATGGACTGACCTAACACAAAGATTGCTAGTAATGTGTTCCTTGTGGCAATTCATGCCCTTGGTATAGAACATATTTCAAACAATTAGGTAAGTACATGAGACTAATAATAAGAGTCATTCTTGAAATATCTAGGAACTAGGAAGACAATCCTTCATTTATGATCAAAATACAAATGCTTTCTTCATTGTTGAGAAGGAACAAACCTTGTAATATATGCACTGGCAAAAAAAAAAAAAAAACGATAACGAGAAAACATAATGGTTTACGGAGCAATGCTCTCAAGAACCGGCTGAGTCCTTGTAACTGTTGCAGAAGGCATTTTACTATCGCCGACCCATCTGCTTTCAAAAACCATGTCCTCAACAGCTTGTTTTTCCATGGCTTGAATCTTTTTGGTCTTGAGAAGTCTCATGGATGAAAATCCCACATAACCTAAAATTATCAAACCAAAAATTCCAAGCACACACACAATCACCCAAATATACCACCGTCGCCGCTTCTTCTCCAATGGAAGAACAACTGAAAAATGACCCTGGTCTCTTGAGTGGCATACACCAGGGGAGCTCATCATAGTGAGTTGAAATGTTCCATTTCCATAGAAAGCCACACATCTAGCCTTTGAGTTGATTCCACTCATAAATTTTACATTTGGGAATTGAATAGATATAGGTTGCCCCATTGTATTGAGAGTGAGATTTTTGAAACTTTTATCCCTTACATTTGATGCATCAAAAACCATGAAGCCAACAACAGAAGAGATGAGTGAGTAACCTGGCAAATTGTAGAAGTGGGAAGACCAGTTACCTAAGTTCTGGTATGCAATAGCCACCCTCCTGACACGCGGGATAGCAACTGTTCTTGACGGGATCCGAAAGTAGCTAAAGTTAGCACCTTCATTCCAGAGCCTCCGGCTTCTCAGACGAACTACTGAAACATCCATACCAGATAGGTTCCGCGGAAGAAGAGTATCGTACAGAGCACCAGTTTGATGCCGGTGTCTTGCCATTGACCTGAAAGCAAAATCTTGAACCTGAGAATTTATCGACTCACTGGCAGTATTGTTCAAGCTGTGCACCAAGGAGCAGTAACACAAGGTGAAAACCAACATCCAGATGAAGTCCCAGATCATGTTTTTTTTTTTTGGTTGGCTCTAACTCCGCAGCCTCTCTAAAAACATGAAAGAAAAATGTAGAAAGGTTATAGGTTTTGTTGCTTTCTTTTCTTTAGTATAGAACAGGTTATAGATGTGAATGCAGCACCAAGTTCAATGATGGTTACTTTCCACAAAGAAGAAGCATGCTCAGGTTTGGGTCCCAACCAGGGACTCCAGAGTAAAGAAAGACTCAAAAAGTCACAATTGACTTGGGCCATTCTGATTCATTTTGGTAACTCAAGACTGCTTTTTTTTTGGTCGAAAGACTGTGTTTAGTTAGTGTATCTGTCTAAGAATCTTTATCACCACAAGGCCATAAATAACTTTTATCATCCGTTGATTTCTCATATTTTCTCCACATTGGAAGACAAAATTAGCAAATGAAATAATTGATTCCACTCAGCAATTGAGAAAAAAAGAATCAGGAAATCGTAAGTCCAAATTTTGAACAAAAAAACGAATGTAAAATAAAAAGGGGATTTGCATATCCTATCATAAGTGGTGGAAAAATACTCAAAAAAATTTTAAAAATGTCTCTTTAAATTTTATTAGAGTTTGATCTAACTCATCCTTACAAAACCGGTTGGTAAGGTGAGGAGTGTCCATCTATATATATTATTTCAATGCTCTATCTCCAACCAATGTGGGACTTTAGGATCTTTCTAATACACCCTCTCACGCCCAGCACTCTTTTTGGGCATGGTGCGTGGATATTAACGGTGGGCGGCCCATGGTCCGATCGATAGGCTCTGATATCATATTAGAGTTTGACCTAACTCATCCTTACAAAATCGGTTTTGTAAGGATGAGTTAGATCAAACTCTAATAAATTTCAAAGTGTATTTGAGGAAGAATTTGGATCCTCTCCTATTTTAATGAATTTGGATCCTCTCGCATGAAGGAAAGTGCAGGAGACAATCCATATCCTCAATTCAGTTGCCGCAATATTCTTCACCCATGGCAATTGATTACTTGATTACAATATTCTAGGAACATGTATTGAAATTTAACTGTTTAGTTCTAGTTTATTATTGGTTACAAGTGTTAATACATGCTCAATTAAGTTTTTCATATGATCTTTTTATATAGTGATTTTGTTTAGCTTTAACTGTTTGTAAAATTAAAATTTAGTAGTTTGATGTAGGCAGAAAATCTAGTAATCTTTTTTAAAAGCTTACATGGACGTTGTGAAAACAAATCCTAAGGAATATATTGAGACTTTTTTTTATAGACAAAATGAGGGTTTGACTTAGTTATACATAAATTTAGTGTATTTGAATCCGTCTGAAAATATATTTTTGAAATTTATAAATAATTTTGATTTTTTTTATTAGGATGGAGAAGTAATGCTCATAGTGCAATAAGCAATTCCCA